>NC_056750.1:12853614-12876329 GCF_019279795.1 Protopterus annectens | reverse complement strand
GCCTGCCCGGTATCTATGGCTGCTGGGGACTGGGTATGTTTGGGCATACTGACCATGTGTGGGGGCATTATGAGTGGAAGTGGGATGTCAACCAATGGGACAGTTTCACCCCCCAACAACCCCACTTGTGCCTCACAGTGGCCGCCATCATCAGCATTTGATGAGACACTGACATCAGCTTATGAGGGTGGCACACTCCAACACCCATGGTCACCTGTGAGGGGAAGACAACATGACTGCATTAATTCCTGCACTATAATGTTTGCTGACACACACACACGCATGCATGCACAGATGAGGTGCCACAAAGGCATTATACAGACCACACCTCCTGAGTGATGCCATTCACAGCACACAATCAGACCACAACAGGCACACTCTGGACAGGCCCTCAACAACATGCAGTGCAGCTACATCCAGTTAATGTTGCTAGTACTATACACCTGTGAGATACGTGACAAGTCGGAATACATGATGGGCCTTCACCTAACACACACTGCATCCATGTACACAACAGTAATGCAGCCCTGTATAGCGCAGTGACTACATCTATATAAAACTATGTGCTAATATGTTACAGCTCCTACAAATATGCCACTGTGATTACCAGTGTGATGCACTGCAGTGAACCCCACCACAACTTAACATGCACATATTGCAATATGGATACGCTTAACAGTTGTATGCATGGCAAAATGGCAGCCCTTAACATGCCTAGGGTATAGGCAGGTGAGGCATAGCATGACAGTTCCACACTCTCTGGCTACATGCCGATGTTCCCCAGCCACACCAGAGGTACCTGTGGAGTTCTGGGGGAGAGGTAGTGTCAGTACACACACATATGGCAATGGTACAGGATAATACATGCATTTATTAACATGTACAGTACAAGCTGCAATGCTACCCAAACTGTTGACATTCACAGTATGTGTGCATTAATAAACCCCAAACACAAATTCAGAATGGCCTGACATATGCATACAGGTATACAGAGGCTGCTAGTATGAATCCTACAGTATTAACATGATGACCACTGGACGCTCCTTGCCTGTGGACTCTATGCCACCCACCACCATGACATATGTACTGATGTTTTCTTGTGAGCTGGTGGCTGATGCCAGATTTGCCAAGACTCGTGGTTGTGTAGCAGGCCCTCCCCCTGTGCCAGCACGGTCCCTGGCCACAGCTGTAGCCCTTTCTGTGCGTGATGTATGAGATCAGTAGCACGGTGTCAGACCTGTTTTTGTAGCTCCTGTCCCAGTGGACCACATCATTCACTGTTGCTACTAGGTCTGCCCACAGGGCAGCGGGTTGTTACTGGTTATGTGGACTCCTTGACAACAGTGCCCGGTGATGGTGTCCCAGGGCATCAGTAATTGCAGTGGTCTCAGTTACTGAAAAGGCTGGGTTGCATCATCTGTACATCCCACCTGAATGAAATTGCACCTATTACTGCTTGTTCATAGGCTGTCTACATGGACTGCTGTGGTGTCAGCCTCCTACTCTAGTAGTACTCACCTGGTCTGTAGGCCCACCCCTCCAGTCTCCCTGGCCTTCCTTCCTCAGAATCTGGACTATATGGCTAGACAGTGTCCTACAGTTTCCCCAGCCAGCGTGTTTGATATGGGCATCCTGGCTCAGTGTAGCACTTGGCTCATGTACACAGATAGACAGCCATCTACAGACACCACCAATGAACACACTGTGTGAGAGATGCAATGACTGTAGGAGCCTGCAGTCCATGCTCTCTGCCTATCAAGGCTGCACATCTGTTCCCATACAGGTTGTCAACACATGCCCTACACCTCACACACCACTCACACCTACACAACACACACAGACATCTGCAGTGGTCCTCAACATACACATCCACAAATAAAGGGGATCTCTGAGGCAAAGCCACACATGAATGCCACGGCCGTACACAGCACATATCACACTCTGCACACCTCTGTCCCACAGCCATGCAGGCATGAGCCCATGTCAAACATCTTACACATAGGGGACTCCAGTAGAGACACACTGGTGTGCCTCTGACCAGGCTGGGTGTGTGGATGTTCGCAGTTACTTTTGTGTCAGTTGCCAGACTCGGTCATATTGCATACACACCGCTGCCTCTCACCAACAGGCACTGTCATGGGTCTGTCACTGTACATGTTGGTGTGCCTGACCTGAACTGACATGTATGTCCTTGGACTATATGCAGTGACACATGAGTGAACACACTGGTTATGTGTCCCAGGCAGATGTGCCTTACAGAGCATTATGCTGTCACCCAGATGGATGCCGCCATACAATCAGGGAATGATTGCCCTTAACTTGTGTACATTTATCCTGTGATATTCCAGGGTTCCAGTACCTGTGAGTCTGGGATGATATGATACACAGACCATGATGCTGTGTGAGAGATGGCTTCCATCTGTCTTCAGTGGTCTTCATGCATCTGGCAGTGGTTCCCACCAGACCCATAATTACTCCATTAGTAACACTGATGAAGTTATCACTACCAACAGACAAGTGTCAGTACAGCACACATTGAAGGCCATGCTGCTAAACAGTAGAGGTATACACATGACTTTGCCCTCATTGCAAGCAGTCCTACCCTGGGAACAACAGACATCTGTGCACTCACACAGACCATGTTTCCAAGCTGCAGAGAGCACCCCAGCCTTACATGGCAACCATCCTATCCTACATACCGAAGGGAAAGTGTAGCCGGCAATGCCATGGGACATAGGGTTTCTGTATATATGGGATGCATACACATCTCCACGCTGTACAGGCAGTAAGATCCACAGGGGACACTGCAGGGGCACTTCGCCATTGGCAACACAAACCTATGCAAATCACAGCTAGGTACCAGCCACCACATGTGACCAGGAAGCCCATTCTGACTATATGGACCTCATCAACTGTATCATGAGTCACGTCTGTACCCTGATCCTGGGTAATTTGAACAAAACTAACATACATGGTAAGACATAGCTATGCCAGCACACAAATGGCCAGGAAGCCATCAACAGTGAAAGTGCAAACATCTTGGTGTGGCCAGTGATACACACATATGAGGTGAAGGTGTATTGCAGTTGACGTCACACAACACGGGTTACCACTGCAGCATCCCGACAGTGTCATCCTCCGTGGCAAAGCAACCATCATGCAGTCACTTTTGCAGTCACCATCTCCCACAATACCCAACTAGCTCAGCCATGCATACATCTGCAATGTGGAATACATCCTCCTGGGGGGGTTTACCCAGCCTCACAGCCCCCAACCCCTCATTAAGGACTGGCACCAATATCCGCACATACACACAAGTGCTATATGTGCATTTGTATAGATGTGTGTAGTTGGGTATACCCAACCGGCCTACATCATCCTCTGCTAGGATATGTACACCTGTCTGGTGGACATGTGCAATACATGCTGTCCATAACAGGGATGACTGCTGTCAGACACAAAATAGGGGCAGGTGCACATTCTCGGGCAATGTCGCTTTCTTGCGTACATGAAAATGGGATCGGTCCTGCAAACCTGCACAGCAAACACAGTGCTTACATTGTCTACATCCACTACAGATAGTCATCTCCCCTACTGCACATATGTCTGTAACAGCACAGGCAGCAGCTGCTCACTTGTCCGTAAGGACACCAGCTATAGCAGTGCTGTTCGTATAGCATACTGGATGCCTGAGAGAGTTGGTGTAGGCTCCACCCCCTGTGTTCTGCATCAGTATATCAGCATATGTACAGTAACTCCCCCATCTCCTATATGTGGGGCTTCAAAATAAAAATAAAGGCCACAGGCAGCAATGAAGTTCCACGAAAAAACAATTTAATAATCCCAAAGACAATAAAGTAAGTGCTTTCGTCTTACTCCAATGAGCCCATGTCATACATATGGGTATGTCATCAAGGGACATGGGGTATAAACTTCCCCGCTTTTCCCCCAACGAGGGCTATTAATGTGCATAATTCCCTGTTCATCATTCACATCACGCAGCACATGCAGCAGCTGGGGACATCACAGAGGTTCCCCACCAGGGAATACCAGAGCATCAAACATCTACCACTAACCAGTAGGCTATAAGGCCAACTATCTACCCGGTTTCATACATAATCATCATGGGCGACCTCAGTGTAGCATCCACATTGCTGGGACTGCTGCACGAGTGCAAGTCATGCTCCACTCTGTTAACACACACACAAGCGCACACACCCTCAACCTGGTGTGTGACATGAAGTGGGCTTGTTGGCAACTCAGACAATCAGCCTGCGGTGGAATGGACACCCTGTCCACATCAGGCAGGGTAGCTATGTACACCTTTGCAGGCATAACCAGGTTAACTGGATGGTTAACTGCACGGTTAACTGCACATACACCCTTGGGATACCACCTGTGTCCCTGTTGGATGGGGGCATCAGGTGCTACCTTGCATACACATGCTCTCCATTTTTTGTACAGCAACAGCTGTGCATGATGTGGACAATTTGGAATTTAGAGCCTCACATCCCACAGGGAGGCATGTGGGTGACATAAATTTGTTTATTAATTCATGGGGAAATTGATTAATGTCAATGTACGTGGGGGCGAAATGGAAAGCTATGTATGGGACATGTTTTTGGGGGTACAGATGCCCCCCTTTTGTTAAGGTGAGAGTGGGATTTTGCAGAAAAGGTTGTAGGTGGATTTGGGGAGGTAAGCTGGGTAGGAGAGGTTGCATTTGCAGACAGACAAGACAGCAGACAGGGATGGTGTGTGACATATGAGGGGGATAAACACCTTGACGGGAAGGATGGCTGGGAATCAGAGGACCAAGTGCCCCCAGATAGAAATACTGGGACTGAGGTCCCCACCCATGGGCATTCACCACTGCCCTGAAGGTGGCTGTGCTTGGGGCTGGGTGCCGGGGCCAGCATGCCCCTTGAGGTTCACCAGTCTGCCCTTTGTCTGGGGCAGGCAGTTGTCCAAATCCCGCTGAATGACCCTGCACATCAGACCTCAGAGCTGGTGTCAGGTGACAGGGTCCCGTCCACATCCAGGGGGGGACGGGCCCCGTCCCCTGAGGCAGTTCTACCCAAGGGTGGTGCAGGACCAACGGAGGAGGCAGCTCGAGGTTGGGTCCCAGACGTGCTGGGACCCAGTACCATGGCCAGATGAGGCGGGACAGGTGGCTCCACTGGATCTGCCTACCCAAACGTGCTATGATGTTGAGGTTTGTCAAAGCTTATTGGTTAGTCATGAACAAAAGATTTCAGCATTAGTTATAACAGCATGCGTGGGCGTTCCATTTAACCCAGAACAATAGAACTGAATCGAATTGCATAGCAAACGGAACACATGCATAAATGGAATAGCAGTTATTATTGTAACAGCAAACCAGTAACAGTTATGGAAACAGACCAACAACAGTGGAATTTCAACAAGGTATGTTAGTGTGCAACCATTGAAATATATGAACAATAACACAACAGAAGTCCCAACATTAGGTTTTGAGAAAAACATAGCCGTAGTATATGAATTATAATTAGTGATGCAGATAAGGGGTGGGGGGAGAGAAAAACATTCTATTAACAACTGTATAGGCAATATTTTTCACAACAGTAACTCTCAATACTCTGCAGGTCTGCCCTTACTTTACATCTACCTGTGCTTTGTAGCTTCTGTAGCATGTACATACCTGTTAAGCTGCCAACCTGAAGTGGTATGGACTAAGCTGTGAGAACTATAGCTACATAACTATTGGGGACTCTTACATGTCAGAGTTACATATATGACTAACAAGGTGTACCCTGCACTGATGTGTGAGTGTGTTACTGGCATATTGCAACTGGATTTATATCTGTGTCCAACGTTATTGGCAACAGTGATCACTAGCCCTGACAGCGTGACACTTGAGAGACATGTATCGGGAAGGTTGCATGATGTATATACTTATCCTGCTGTCATTTGTAGACATGGGGTTGGACTATCGGCACACATTCACAGACACAGCAGGCATGCACTAGTACTTCTGTACACAGATTATTAGTATACCCTTCATACAGCTAATACAAACATTTCTTTACCTGTAAGCCCTGTGGAGAAAATATCTGTTAATAGAACATGACTGTTTCTACAAATGGTCAGGACTAGTTGTCTGTAACTATGAATACATTTTAGTACCAGTCCCTGGATTCAAACTGTGGTCTGTGTGTGCAAAAATGAACAACATATCTATTTCATATCACACTGAGCTACTGGGCCACTGCTGTTGGCTGCTTGACTGATTTGTGCCTAAAAGTCACTTGGTTACAAAATAAGATAAAAACCAGGAACAGTCCAACAAATTAAAAAATAATAAAAAAAATAATAAAAAAGCTCTGTTCCAAAATGTTGACAAGTACACCAGCACTGCGACAGTATAATCCTTCAGTTACGAACCACTACTTTAACTGTTGTTTGAAAAACCATTTATTGAAGACAAAAACAAAAACCATTCGGTTAAGTGCTTTCATCGATTCAGACTTCCTCAGAACAATACAAATAATTTATCCAGTTCTTATATACCTTCTTTTTTAGTCACATGTTAGTCCCCATTACTGCCTTAAAGTGCTAGTGCTTTTCATAAATACATCCTTTTATAATATTATTACAGAACAGTTCATATTGAAAAATTTTTTATTCTACTCTAAAAACACATTAATAATTATTCTAAAATACCTTAAAAATTACCTTAAAAAATAAATAATATTATAGACATTGTTGGAACATTTCATTTAAACAATTTTATTAAATTATGTATTAGCTTCTAAGATGGGTTTAATGGACAAATATTCATTAATCCCTGGGGAAACAGATGCATTTAATTTAATTTGCCATATAATCTCTTTTCCCCCCACTATTTTCTTTATATCGCCTCCTCTGGGGTTAATTTTAACCAATTCCAATATCCCAAAGTGAAAACCTGAACATCCTTGGTTTTCAGACAGATGCTTCCACAATGCATTCCTCTCATCTCTCTTTTGTATACTATAAAGGTGTTCATATATTCTATTTCTCAGGCATCTGGTAGTCTTCCCTACATAAAAAACTGAACATTTTGTACACTTAGCTAAGTATACCAGATGCCTGGATCTACAGTTGCCCCTTTGAAACCATACTTTGGTCCTATTAATGTCATTTAATATAAGACAAGGGGTTGTTATAATATATTGGCACTGCTTACAAGTCCCACACCTTTGGGTACCTTTAATAATACCTTCCTTGGGTTTGATTTTCCTTTCCAGTAATTTCTTCATGTTACTACCATTTTTGTAAACACATACTGGTTTCTCCCCTACTATTTTAGATATTTCACCATCTATCTTGGTGATGTTCCAGTGTTTCTCCAAAATTTTCCTAATTTCTCCACTGTGTTTACCAAATCTAAGTATGCATGCTCTACCATATTCATTTTCTGTCCTTTTATTATCTAAATTTCCATCAATATCTGTAGTTGATTGATTACAGTTAACATGCGTGTCATCATTTCCCAATAATGGTTTATATTTTTTTCCCCATTCTCTCAACACATAGTTTGTGGCATCACTCACTAATTCATAAGGATACCCTCTATCCAAAAAGTAATCACCTATCTTTTTTAGTTCATTCACTAGATCCTTCCCTTGGGATGTCATCCTGGCCACTCTAATACATTGGCCTTTAACTATATTTCTTTTCTGGATCATGGGGTGACTACTATGGTATTCAAGGTAAGAATTACTAAAAGTTAATTTCCTATATATATTGGATTTAAATCTCCCATCTTTGAGGGTAATCATGGTGTCCAAATAGGGTATTGAAATTTGGTTTTGACTAAAGGTGAACTTTATTACATCACTGCAGGTGTTCAAATAGACCTTAAATCTGTCTAGTTCTAATTTATTTCCGTTCCATGTAATAAAAATATCATCTAAAAAATGGAAATAACACCCTAAATAGGAAGACCACTCAGAACTCAAAATAAATTCTTCTTCCCAACTAGTCAAAAAAAGGTTGGCAAACATAGGGGCACATGCAGCTCCCATCGCCACCCCTTTCTTTTGTCTATAGTACTCCCCTTCAAACATTATGTAATTGTGGGACAATACTATATCCATAAACTCTGTTATTAATAATGTTCTATCCCAGGAGATGTCACTTTTCTTCATAATACAATCCTGAAACCTTAACATTCCTTCATCCTTGGGAATACTGGAAAAAAGGTCTACTACGTCTATAGTAACCAACCATTCTGCTTTCTGGGCTATTTCATGCTTTAGTCTTCTCAAAAAATCCCATGAATCTATAATTATTTGTGGAATTTTCTTATAAATGGGTTTAAGCCATTTATCTATCACTTTTCCATAAGGAAAAGTTTTAGAATTACTGCCAGATATAATAGGCCTAAATGGGGGGTTAATAGCATCTTTATGAACCTATAATGGTTCCTATAATTGGGTAATCAACTTTCAAAAACTTATATAGTTCCCCATCAATCCTGTCCTCTAATAAGAGGTCTTCTAATATTAAATCTACTTTATGATATCCAATATTGACTTCATTAAGTGAAATAGCCTCATAATTGCCTGAATTAATTAAAATATCATTCATTTTACCAATGTATTCTACCTTGTCATAAAGCACTGCCCCCCCTCCCTTATCAGGTTTCATTATTCTCAAGGTGTGGTCTACCTGCATTTCCTTTAATATAATTGCTTCATCCTTACATAGGTTCCAACCTAGTCTTTTTAAAACACTTTTTCGCCCATATTCATAAATTTCTTCTACTACCATTTTCTCATAAGTGGCTAATAGATTATTCAACGGGGGTGTAAAATAACTCTTTGTTATAAATTCATGGGGCTTTGTAATAATTTGGTCCTTAAAAAATATTTGTAAGTTTAATTTTCTAACAAACTTTTTAACCTCCAGTATGTAGTCAACTACATTGAACTTGTCCTCAGGGATAAACTTCATTCCTTTAGATAATAAAGAAAAATGTTCCTTTTTCAATTCCAAACTTGTGTAGTTGTAAATGTAAAAATCATTCCATTTACTAACTATATCGTTGATTTTTTCTATACCATTTCCATTATTACATGGGATTCTTGTAACTATCTTTTCCTGTTGTAATTCACTTTTTCCCATCTGTTTCCTGTCCCTATTGGGTCTGCTCTCTCCCATTCCCATTCTTCCCCTAAAAAAAATATTATTTTGGTTAAAAACTCTCCCTCCATAATTTTCTTTACCATTACCTCTATTGTAACCAACGTCTCTAAACCTAACCTGGTCCCTGTATGTTGATTGTCGAGTGCTATTATTGTATTTCTTTTGTGGGCCATTTATTTTATTGTTATTAGTCTTTTTCTCCCAACGATAAGCAACACCTTTTTTGTACTGGTCAAGGTCCCTTTCCATTTTTTTACATTTCCGTTCATATTGTTTGGCCACCTGTGTTTCAACCCAGGTATACTGTGACTCAAAATACAGTTCACATTCGTCAAACATTAGGTCATTTTGAGTAATATTGTTTAACTCTTCCAATTCTACTAAAAGCGAACATATTTTTTTGTCATTACATTTTATAATAAATTTCATAAATGTAAAGCCAAACTGGTCAAACATTTCTGCACATTCAGCTTGCACATTATCGTCCATAACAATCCCCATGGGTAACTTAAAAAATCTCAATCCCATTGGGACTATCCTCTCGTCCATACATTTCTTCAAATAACCATTGTCCAACTGTATACTTTTTAATACTTTCAGTTTCTTTCCAAAGTCAAATATCATATCTTTCAATGTTTTTCCCTCTCCTTTATCGGTTGCCTGGTGATCCCAATTAACATTATTATCATGGCCCCCTTCAAAGTTAAAAGCATCAGAAATAAACTCATTAAGATTATAACGTTCTTTCCTAATAGGTTTGTCAAGAACCCTTTTTACAGTACCTGTTGGTATGTCGTTTGCCGCTATAGCATATGTCTTTTTAGGGACAGTTCTCCTCGGTTTAGCCCCAGAAATGTTGTAGTCCATAGGTGAATCAATTACACTCGTACCTAGCGCTCATTGCGCTTCTTCATTGTCTCCCACACACCGTTTACTAAGCGAACCTGCAGATGTTAAACCTTCCTTATACCCACATTCGCCATTTCCTTCACTTCCTACACTCCGAATGAGTGTACGTGTTGATGTCATCACGTCTTTCCTTACGGCTCCTGTGTTGGGTTGTGACATCATCTCCAGCAGTCTGGTTAATTCTCCACGCATTATCGCCATCTCGGACTGCAATCCCCGTATCTCCTCTTGCCTTGGGGGAAAAAATAGACGGTAATTCGTCTAAGGAATCCATCGAAATGTCCACCAAATAAGATAAAAACCAGGAACAGTCCAACAAATTAAAAAATAATAAAAAAGCTCTGTTCCAAAACGTTGACAAGTACACCAGCACTGCAACAGTATAATCCTTCAGTTACGAACCACTACTTTAACTGTTGTTTGAAAAACCATTTATTGAAGACAAATAAAAACAAAAAACATTCGGTTAAGCGCTTTCATCGATTCAGACTTCCTCAGAACAATACAAATAATTTATCCAGTTCTTATATACCTTCTTTTTTAGTCACATGTTAGTCCCCATTACTGCCTTAAAGTGCTAGTGCTTTTCATAAATACATCCTTTTATAATATTATTACAGAACAGTTCATATTGAAACATTTTTTATTCTACTCTAAAAACACATTAATAATTATTGTAAAATACCTTAAAAATTACCTTAAAAATAAATAATATTATAGACATTGTTGGAACATTTCATTTAAACAATTTTATTAAATTATGTATTAGCTTCTAAGATGGGTTTAATGGACAAATATTCATTAATCCCTGGGGAAACAGATGCATTTAATTTAATTTGCCATATAATCTCTTTTTCCCCCACTATTTTCTTTATATCGCCTCCTCTGGGGTTAATTTTAACCAATTCCAATATCCCAAAGTGAAAACCTGAACATCCTTGGTTTTCAGACAGATGCTTCCACAATGCATTCCTCTCATCTCTCTTTTGTATACTATAAAGGTGTTCATATATTCTATTTCTCAGGCATCTAGTAGTCTTCCCTACATAAAAAACTGAACATTTTGTACACTTAGCTAAGTATACCAGATGCTGGATCTACAGTTGCCCCTTTGAAACCATACTTTGGTCCTATTAATGTCATTTAATATAAGACAAGGGGTTGTTATAATATATTGGCACTTCTTACAAGTCCCACACTTTTGGGTACCTTTAATAATACCTTCCTTGGGTTTGATTTTCCTTTCCAGTGATTTCTTCATGTTACTACAATTTTTGTAAACACATACTGGTTTCTCCCCTACTATTTTAGATATTTCACCATCTATCTTGGTGATGTTCCAGTGTTTCTCCAAAATTTTCCTAATTTCTCCACTGTATTTACCAAATCTAAGTATGCATGCTCTACCATATTCATTTTCTGTCCTTTTATTATCTAAATTTTCATCGATATCTGTAGTTGGTTGATTACAGTTAACATGCGTGTCATCATTTCCCAATAATGGTTTATATTTTTTTCCCCATTCTCTCAACACATAGTTTGTGGCATCACTCACTAATTCATAAGGATACCCTCTATCCAAAAAGTAATCACCTATCTTTTTTAGTTCATTCACTAGATCCTTCCCTTGGGATGTCATCCTGGCCACTCTAATACATTGGCCTTTAACTATATTTCTTTTCTGGATCATGGGGTGACTACTATGGTATTCAAGGTAAGAATTACTAAATGTTAATTTCCTATATATATTGGATTTAAATCTCCCATCTTCGAGGGTAATCATGGTGTCCAAATAGGGTATTGAAATTTGGTTTTGACTAAAGGTGAACTTTATTACATCACTGCAGGTGTTCAAATAGACCTTAAATCTGTCTAGTTCTAATTTATTTCCGTTCCATGTAATAAAAATATCATCTAAAAAACGGAAATAACACCCTAAATAGGAAGACCACTCAGAACTCAAAATAAATTCTTCTTCACAACTAGTCAAAAAAAGGTTGGCAAACATAGGGGCACATGCAGCTCCCATCGCCACCCCTTTCTTTTGTCTATAGTACTCCCCTTCAAACATTATGTAATTGTGGGACAATACTATATCCATAAACTCTGTTATTAATAATGTTCTATCCCAGGAGATGTCACTTTTCTTCATAATACAATCCTGAAACCTTAACATTCCTTCATCCTTGGGAATACTGGAAAAAAGGTCTACTACGTCTATAGTAACCAACCATTCTGCTTTCTGGGCTATTTCATGCTTTAGTCTTCTCAAAAAATCCCATGAATCTATAATTATTTGTGGAATTTTCTTATAAATGGGTTTAAGCCATTTATCTATCACTTTTCCATAAGGAAAAGTTTTAGAATTACTGCTAGATATAATAGGCCTAAATGGGGGGTTAATAGCATCTTTATGAACCTTCGGTATCCCTATAATGGTTCCTATAATTGGGTAATCAACTTTCAAAAACTTATTTAGTTCCCCATCAATCCTGTCCTCTAATAAGAGGTCTTCTAATATTAAATCTACTTTATGATATCCAATATTGGCTTCATTAAATGAAATAGCCTCATAATTGCCTGAATTAATTAAAATATCATTCATTTTGGATTATACTGTCGCAGTGCTGGTGTACTTGTCAACGTTTTGGAACAGAGCTTTTTTATCACTTGGTTACAAAGTCTGACCTGCTAATATCAGTAGAGTGTCACAGAAGATTGCAGTGACAGTTGGCCAGACATGCATGAGATTCATTCATGACAGAAATATCTGGTGAACTGTGTATTACTACTTTGAATGCAGGTGTATACATGTAACCTCTAGTGGATGTGGATATATGTGATCTGTACAGACCATACCAGGGTGCTGGGTTGCATACCCGACCCATATACATTTGCACATCGTATGTTTGCAGTCTCCACCTATTACAGTCTCATACTTGCCTGCATCAGCATACCTACATTTAGGAATACATATAGCTGAAATGCACAGGTTAACACAAGACAGTCCTGAAGGGAATACACTATAATACATTACACATTACTATTCAAG
The DNA here is from genome assembly GCF_019279795.1 of Protopterus annectens. NCBI lineage: Eukaryota > Metazoa > Chordata > Ceratodontiformes > Protopteridae > Protopterus > Protopterus annectens. Next base: position 12,863,197 of record NC_056750.1, on the reverse strand, counting down.
GTTAAGATCTTAGTGCAGAACATATATCAAATTGCTTTGTATCTTGTTTTACAGCTCCACATCTACACTTTAGCAGAACACTTATTTATTAGCCAAACTTCACTCAATTCATGGTGTCATATTCATATTTGCTGTGGAGCACCTGTACACTTGTATTTCCTCAACAACAGACCAGAATAAACATATCTTTATTGAGGGTAACATGACACAGTGGTTTATTGCATTCAACATTCTGACTTCAGTTGTACTCCATATCCTGTAGACGATTACTGAATGTCATTTATTACCTTTACAGTTGCAATCACAGTGTACTATATTACATGATCCTTAGTATTACTACTGTGTATACTTATGTCATTCCTACACAGTGTTAGTACAGTATTACCTTTCTTTCATCAATAGTAGATTGTTTGATGCCTTCATCTGTATTGCACAGTACCTGTCATTATTCACTTATATCAATGTGGATATAAGAACACATTTATTGCAGTACACTCAGAACACACTATACCTACTGGCAGTAAACAATGTACTCTTTCTTATTTATTGTACTATATATTGCAAGACAGATCTCTACTCACCACACTGTCGGCACATCCTTGCCAGGTGCCCAGCATTGGCGTCTACTTTACGAGTCCTTTCTTCTGCAGCTGTAGGGGGAAAACACAGCCTTATGAGTACCTGTTGGTCAGATATTCATGCTAGAATTTGGTAAAGCACTGATTTGTATACTTACAAACTGCTGGGGCATTCCAATCCCAAGGATATTGGATCCATTGAGCCAAGACCACCCCCTTCCTCCACTTCAGGTCGTCATAATAATGACGCACCTGCTCACCAGTGTAGGGGAATCCAGTGGCAGTGGTGAGTTCATGTGCCAGACGGTCCCATGCCTTCGACTTGTATTCGGAGCCCTGGTACTGGCCCTGCAGCAGTCTGTCTTCATGGTGTTCAACAAGAGCCCAGCCATGACAGTGAATTCCAACATGCCCCTGAGCTGCACCCGAAAGTGCGCTCCCTCACCAACTCCTCCCATAGTTCCTGCACTTGTCAAACTCCAACAGGCTCTGACTGTATTCCTGCCTGTGCAGCTTAAATAAGGCTATTTCCCACCCTTTGCTGCCTTTGGACCATTTTCAGAAATGCTAAGCACAGCTCAGTAGTGTGCAAACCCACTAAGCTTAGTTGAGCATTGCTTAAAGTGGCAAATGCTTAGCAGTGCATAGCAGTGCACAAATCCACTTAGCTCAGCTGAGGATTGCTTAGAATGGGACTTCTTAGCAATGCTCAAACTGGCTAACCGTTGCTAAGTATTTCTCAGACAGGTCCTGTTTAAGCATTGCTTAGCAAGATTTAGCTAAAAGCAGAGTTCTACATGATAACATAAATATGTATTGACATTGATTACTCATTATTGATACTTTATTATGTGTTTGTATTTTACTTAATTACAGTACCTTGGTGTGTGACTGAAGTATATTGGACACTTGTATTTAACTGCAGCTTTTCACCTCATATCTCCACTGATACTGGGATTCATGACCAGCTGCACTAACCTGGTTGACAAACATCAATAACTAGGGCACTGCTGAGCAACACACCATGCAAACACGCTCAGCTATGCTTAAACTTGAAAAAAAATGAATAAACATAAAAGGAAAAATCACATTGGGACATTTAATTTCTGTGTCATACGGCACTCTGACAGTACAGGGGGTGTGTTATGGACACTGCAACATATCCCCTGTGTGACATAAATGAAAATAAAAATTTGTAAGTGTCCGAGGACACTTTCTTAAATCTTTAAGTGCCGTACGGCACTTTTACAGTGCAGGGCATATGTTACAGACACTGTAACCCACCCCCTGTGTGAAATAACTAAATAAATATATGAATAAGTGTCCGAGGATGCTTTCTTTCTTGTTTTAGTGCCGTACGGCACTTTCACAGTGCAGGGGGTGTGTTACACATCTGCGAGCACTATAACACACCACTAGCACTGATTCAGTAACTGTGTACATGGCTTTCCCTCAGTAGTACACCTTCATTAATATGCAAGGCACACTGCCTCAGGGAGCTGCAACACGGCCACCATATACTCCGTGTAAGAATTATACTATTCCTAATTCCTACTAATTGAATAATTAAGACAATTGAATATCTGAGACTTTAGGTATTTGCATACATATAAAATTTAAGTTGGTGTATTATTGTATGCTAATATAGCAATGTCTTTGTATAAATATATTCTTTCCTGACTATGTATTAGTGTTTTTAGTGTATGGTCCCTTTTAGTCTGAAGCCCTGTGATTTATGCAATTGTCTTAATTATTCAATTAATTAAGGATGTAAAATTTGTATAAAAAGATGCATTTACTGTGAAAAGGTTATTCCTTTGAAGGCTGTGGAAGCCGAGGTACCAGAATAAACCTGATTGCATCCAGCTCCTGTTTTCTCTTCGTGGTGGTTTTTGTATTTATCTGGCTTTGGTTTTCTATTATATAATCTTTAAAGTATGCCAACTCATTACATTCCCAGAAAATATGTTAAGAATACAAAATATGGTTGGTAAAATTGGCTTTTCATTTAACACGCAGTTGTATGCATCAATATTTTTTGGAGCTGTAACATTATATCCATAAATGCCAAATCCACCTTACTATAAACAACGGTAACTTCATTCATGGAGACTTCATCAAATGCTCCATCATTCAATAAACAACACATTAGATTAATATAGTAAATTTTATCCATAACAACCATGCCACCCCCTTGTTGGGTTTCATGATTCTGATATTGGTATTACCACATGACTTACTTAATAAACTATGTTCACTATCTGATAAATTAAAATAATGTTTAACCAATATGCCATCAAATAAATACCTAATATCTAGTTCACAAATTTCCTCAAAATTCTGTAAAACAGGATGGATTGGAGGATTGCATACACTAGACCTCCATAAAAAACTAAAAGACTAATCCATATAATTGTGGTGACCAAACAGAAGTATAAAATTCAGTTCCCTAATATATAATTTAAGATCCATCAAGACATCAGTGATCTGTGCTCTTATAGTTGGAACAAAAGTTACTCCCTTTTTTAAAAGGTTGGCATACTATGAATCTATGTCAAACTTGGAGTAATTATAGATGTTGGTCTGCTAACCTATTACTTACAATTTTCACACAGGTGGTGAAGAATGAGAACCAAATCAACTGTCAACATCTCCTTTGGTTGAAAAATTTCTTCAGTCTGGGATTCTGCCAGGGACCAGCCCACGCCTGTTTACTAGAAAAATCTCGGGTAGTTGGCTGACCGCTGTTGGTCTTGTTGTAAATCTATTCAGATCTCCTTGGTATCATTGGCTCCCTGGGACTGAATCACTAACCACTGGTGTTTCAATTGGATCCTGCAAAAACTCTTCACCACTGATGTTGGTATAACCTGGATCGACATTCACACCAACTTCAACTTGCCTTGAAGCTGAAATGGGCAGGTTGGGATAAACCCTCTTCTTAGAATATTCCTCTTTATCCCCTTGTAATTTCTTAGTTTTCCATTTAACTATCTCATCACATGCTTTATCCACATCTTTGAAGACATGATTGTGTTTGATCTTATAACTATCAAAAGGTAAATCATTACTGATAGACCCAATTAAATATTAGTACCCCTCAATAAATCCTCCATTGTCCAGAAATTGTGTTTGATTAGGAGCTTCGTCAACTTGCATCCCTGTTTGTCAAACAGGGAAAGTAGCTCTAAATGCAACTCTGGCTCAGCAGTCAACCCTGAGGTGTATTTCCAACTTCTGAGCTTCAATATTTTTGCTGTCGATCTTATGCTGTTTTAGATCATTAGGTAATTCCGTATCATATGTGTATGTAGATTGATATAGATATATATGTACAGTTCATTTCATCTAACTGCTTTTTCATCTACTCATAAATTAATGAAAAAAATTAATTCAAAAAACAGTTAATCTGAACACATTTGTTTGAAAAAGAAAGAACTGTATAACGCCATAGACAATCACTGCTGGTGTGGTTTAGGATCATAAGATCACACAAATTACAAGGCAAATTAGTCTAAAGCATCATTTGTACCTTGCAAAGGCCACCTTTATGTTGTTACCCCATCTTTTAAAGCTTGTGTTTAAGCACCAGCAGTGAATCACTGATTGTGGTGGTTTCTGTTTTCTCTGCAGTTGTGTGACAGTGGAATTAGAATATTTAAGTAAGGATGTGTGGGGTACAAAGCCTCTGACTTCAGGAGTGCTGAGAGGCTTGCCATGCCTGCAAAAAAAAAAAAATTTGAAAGAGCATTTGCTGCATATGAAATTATCTGTCAAATGTGATTCAGTGCAAAGTATTTTAGACTGAATAAGTTTTCAATTAATTTTTCAGTGATCTAAAACTTTTGAAAGAGCATTTGCTGCATATGAAATTATCTGTCAAATGTGATTCAGTGCAAAGTATTTTAGACTGAATAAGTTTTCAATTAATTTTTCAGTGATCTGTGATTAAGATGAAAAGGCAATTTAGATGAAATGTTTAATATATATGTGTGTGTGTGTGTGTGTGTGTGTGTGTGTGTGTGTGTGTGTGTGTGTGTGTGTGTGTGTGTGCGCGCGCGTGTATGGTTCCACTTTATAATCTCAAAATACTTGAAATTTTGTATGTCAGTATCTCAAGATCATAAAGTGGAATTTTTAAAATCCCAAAACTCCATAAGCACAAATTTGTGGTTATGGTGTTCCGGTATTTGGTGCTGGATGTAGTGTGTGGATTTAGCTGGTATTAAGATAAGTGGGTATTTTGTTGGGTTTTAGGTATGTGTTTGAGTGTATGTGAGTGTGTTTGGAAGTTTTATGTGTGGGTTAGGATAGGCAGGTAAAAGTATGAGTGTTTAAGTGTTGAAAGTGGTGGTGTTCGTATATTTGCTGTTGGAGCAAATTCAGTTTGCACTCTTTATTTATTTGCTTGTTGTTTGACCTAGGTAGAACACTGACCCATGTGGGATCTTTTCAAGTTTAACCCAGAGTTATAAACGTTAATACAGAAGATTAATAAGAAAACAGTCATGGTAGTTCTTATAAAAGGGTGACAATGTACGTTGTTTACAGAATTTGCTAGCAATGTGATCTTAAAAGTAGTAATGCTATTTACAGTATATGCAGTTTTGTTTTGTTAAAACTGAGAAGCAAGGAGAATATAATGAAAGAAGGTAAAATGTACAGCTTTCACTTCAGGGAACGTCGCTGCAATAATAAATCATAGCATTTGGGTTTTGTTTGGTTATGTCTTCTGCAGCTGTTTTCTTCCCTGCAGTGCTTAACAAATTTTTGCTCCAGTGTAGGTACTTATATGAATGGTTTGTGTTTCCTGTGTACACACCACTTCCATGTGCCTTCTTCAGTTCTTCTCACCATGAACAACTGTTATTAGCTCAGTTGCATTTTGAAACAACTTTTTTTCTGGGTCTTAGTGATGTGGGTACGTCTGCTTTTAATGAAAATTTTAGAAGATATCAGTTTTCCAGTCTTCTGCTTCAAGGGTATGTTTGTACCTTCAAAGTCATAAATATAGTTGAGGTAGACAGACCGCCCTTAAAGATTTCTACACATGATACAAGTGGACCAGTATTGATTTGTGCTAAGTTATACACTTTACTTGAATATGACAGGAATAATGCAACTAGATGAGCAGACATGAACATCAGTGGGTTCAGAATCTAGTACCACCACTGACCAGGCCAGTGGCTCAGATACAGGGTGTCTTTCTATGCCACCAGTAGCCTGTGTGCAGAAATGCACTCAGGCTGTTATTAGGATTGCTGAACAGAATGAAGTTGCTAATGCCCACTCTCCTATCCCAGAGCGGGGAAGGTTAGCAGAATACCAATACCTGTGCAACCTCTGATGAAGACATCATTGCATTAGACCAATCTTCCTGTTTGATATTGTGCCCTGCCTACTGTCTGTATGAATCCTACTCCTCATCAGATCCTCACTTCCTAAGGCTAACATAAGGTCCTTCTCCTGGGGAGTCAGGGCTCTCCCAACAAAGGGATATGTCTGGGGTTTCTGGGAAGGAGCTACTGAGGGATCTTGAGATGAATGTTAGTGGAAGATGGAGAGCTTAGGCTGTGTGGGGATGAGGGACAGAAGTAAAAACAGAGGAAAAACTGATACTGCCACTGTTGCATATGAACTTTTCTTTAAGAATCATGTCTGTAAGGCTTTGTAACTGGCTTTAAAAACCCATTACTAGGAACCTTCAAAATGGAAGGGCCCTCCTCCAGGGGGCTTGATTACAACTTACCTTTTATACTATCTATAATATGGAAAAAGGTCATGGTAAATGCCTCCTTCCCAGTATCCTCGATGGAACAAACTGTTCCCATTTCTATCAAAAGCATCCAGATCAACCATCAATAAAGGCATCCCTCTCTCTCAACTGAAGTACAGCCTGTCCTTGGTAGTATCAGCTTCAAAGACAAATGCTACAAACACATGTAACCAGTTGCCAATAAAATCTGCAGGCTCAACATTCTTTCTCTCCTAAGCATGAAGAGCACTGCAGTACACTAGAAAAAGCAAAATGGCTCCCAGTCAAGCAAAGAACTGACATCCTTTTAGGCCCCCAACTATACAAACATATACAACCAAACATTTTCACCCTTAACAGCTAAAGTAATGTGACAGCTTTCATCCTGCAACTTCTGGAATGATGACCATTTAGCTCCCTTATTACTAGTCCTAAACTTTGAGAATCTGTTCCTTCCCATCTCAAAGAAATATCATCATACCCGGTGTGTGCAACATAACTAAGAACTCATCTTCTGAAAGTTTGCTAAATGCCAGTGTTATGCCCCTGGCCACATTACCTAATCACACCATATTATTTCACTTTCACTGTCTAATAGCTTTCTTAATGTCTGTATCCCTCTTAACTGTTTTTCACACTTGTGATAAAATTTGACATCTCTCTCCCTCTTGTGTATAGTAGATATAATTTCTCCATAGGGCATAAGCTCACTTCAGCTTCATTCAGTTGTATAATATAAATAATTCTGTGTTGTTAGAACAAGAGCACCTGACCATCTACCTACTTAACCGAATAAGCTTCTTGAAACTTCATCAGGCCGTCTTTATTCATCATGCAGGTTTGGGCATCAGAGAGAGAGATAGAGAAAGTCTCCTAGATCTACTAGCTAAATTGATTTTATCTAGACTAGTCCTTTATACTATGCCACTAATAATCTAATCATAAGATCTTTGAATTGTTTAGTATGTACTATTGAGAATTGGCATTATATGCTTAACTTGATCCAGGAGTGCATTCAGCATTTACCAGAAGGTGATGCCAGGCATAAACTAGACAGTAAGACCTCTACATTAGACAAAACTGAAGTCCATATTCTTTCCTGCTCATATGGTATTGTGCATGCATCTTCTTGGGCTACTACCTCAGGGATCGTGTTGAGAAAATATGCATGACTGATAGTGGACACATCTCCAGAGGATATTAAACCTTTATTAGATGATCTATTATCTACAGATATTGTGTGTGGAAAACCTGCAGATGACATTTTATGGGACAGGGTAAAAAAGAATAAAAAGGGTCTGCACATAATCATTTACATCATAGCCCTACCTCCGTTCTTGAAGTACATTCCAACTTGAAAAAAAAGACCTTTCTGAGAGGCAAACCAAAGGCATTTAGTTCTTGTCTATCTTCAGTTCTGAAGACATGGATTGTTCCATTAAAGGAAATCTTTGTGACTCCTGACTGGATCTTTCAACTCATTCTTCTCCTAATCCTATTAATTATTATTCTTGAATATCCTTTTGTTGGTAGCAATTGCTGCAAGTAGAAGACTCTTGGAGATGATAAGCATTGATGTTTGAGTATCCATGCATAGTTTTCCACAATAAAAACGGTTCTGTAAGGACCAATCCTTTATGTCCAAAGTGTTTTTGTCTGTTGGGATGGTCAGCCAGCTTTCAGCCAGCTCCATGACAAAAAGGGATAACCCCACACTGTGACCTAGTGACCTGAGTGTAACTAGTAGCTCTGATACCTGTTGGAGCTGTTGAGGTAGAATATTAATGACAAGGTATTGGCCTGCACTCCTCTTCCAAAAGAAGGGAGAACAGAGCATGGAGGGAATCTGGTTAGTCTGCAAGCCTTGATGGTGATACCAGGGCCAAAACAAGATCCATTGCTGCTGAAGGTGGGCAGGCACAGAGAAACATGTCACCTTGTAGATGGAGGCATTACATTTATAGTGCCACTGCACATCTACCTGAAGATGTCAGTCTTGCATGTCACTGGAGAGTAAGGCTTAAAGGGAAAAAAAATGGAAGACCCAGTATGATGGCTCCTCACCAGGCCTGGTCTCACTGTCAGGGCATGTGGCTAACACCCCCTTGAACTTTCACTTGGGGGAACTGGCTACCTCCATGTATATGGGCTCTCCCTGGAAGGAGGATTGTTCCAGCATAGGTCACATCAGGGGGCTACCATGGTTCAGGTGACAGACAAGAGAGTAAGAGAGCAGGCAGTAGAGCATCTGGGAAGGGAAAGTCTGTGCAACTTCCATTTTAAATCTTTTTGATCACCCTTCCTCTTTGTCTGCATCAGCCATCTTAGACCACTTGCTTGATCTCTCATAACCTCCCTGGCACTTCCCCAGCTTTTCCCATATGGAATAGGACTGTAGTATGTGGGGAATATATGTACAAAAGTCTACCAATCAAAGCTGCATCACCTGATTCACAGTCAGGGCTGCCTCCCACTGTGCCTCAGAGATGGCTTTAACTTCCATTTTTCTTTCTCCTACAGCCCAGAATCTTAGAGAATATCCTCTCTTGCATATAGTGGATCTTGACTGGCATTAAGGTGTTATTTAGGAAGGACTTGTTTATTCAGAAAAATCCATCAGCTGTTTTTTTTTTCTTCAAGTTTATGTGGCTGTTTAAATGAAAACAGCATACAGATCTAAAAAAATAATACATAACAAGGGCATAATATGGTTCATACTGAGGTTACTAGCCTGTAATTGCAGATCTAATGTTGTCAGTCTTCATTTATCCTTTACCATTGGGATACGGTTCTGATCCCTGGAACCATTTCAGCCGTCACATAGCTTGTGCCAGCCAAAAACTCTCAAGCTAAGACTGTACCCACAGTACCCATCTCTATATTACCTCAGATCTCATTTGCCGCTGTTGTTGCAAGATGCGTCAGCCATTTTCTCTCACAGCTAAGTGAAATTTTCTTGTGTTTTCATGATTTAACCTAATCTTTTTTCTATAATTAGTTATATATGTATATATTCTTTATCTGTCTACCCACTTTCTGTATTGAGTGAGTGTATTTTTCTTACCGTATGTTATTCTTTCCCCTACTATTGTAGGTAGTCCCTTCCTCTCTTTCTCTACCTGTTTAGGTAACTTTATCCTGCCATTGTTGGTAGTTTCTTCCTTACCTTGTGTGTGTGTGTGTGTGTGTGTGTGTGTGTGTGTGTGTGTGTGTGTGTGTGCGCGTGCGTGCGTGCGTGCGTGCGTGTGTG
>NC_056750.1:12811114-12833614 GCF_019279795.1 Protopterus annectens | reverse complement strand
TCTGAAGCTTCTCCTGTAGAAAAATCAAAAAAGGGTAAATCTGGACAGGCTAGCCCTGCATCTTCTTCTTCCTTGACAGTGTCAGACAAAGGAAGAAACAAGCCTGATTCGGTTCTGATCTCTCTGTCACATCCACCTGCTAAAAAATCTAAGATATCGGATCTGAGTCCATCTAATCCAAAGACAAAAAACATAGAACTTTGGGTCCATCTATTTCCTCAGATCCTACATGCCTTAGGAAAAGGACTCCTGAGAGATGATAATTTTTGATCCATTAGAAAGATTATCTCCAGCTCCACAGTACCTTCCAAGGACTCAGTACTCCCCTTCAGTTGATCCAGTCCCATTCAGAGTCCCTTTGCCATTTATGGAGAGACCGAAGTCAGTCTCAGCAATGTCCACTCACTCTTCTAGTTCTGGACCCTGTCAGGATCCATATCTGAAGGAGTACAAACATCAGTTTTTTCTAGGAGCTTCACTGAAGAAGACATAGAGAGAGTAGTGAAGAAGATACTCTGGGCGCAAGGTATGTCAGGAGTTCCCGTGGCTGCTACCCCTTCAGGTCAGAAGTTCTGTGCATCTACTACCTTGCTACTACCTCCTCCTCAGACTTCCCTTGAAGCATCAGAGTCATTGGATCCGAACTGTCTGGTGCTGTCTGCTTTGGATCTGAGAACTTCCCTCTCCTTAGATCCAGTGTTTGCTTTGAGTTCTTCGGCTAAGTTGAAGCTGAAGACCTCTCGGAGCTGTAGCAGCCTTGTTGACTATGAGGTGTTGGTCTCTACTCTAAGACTTTTGGAGCTGTCTCTACACCTTGGGGCTTCAGCTTGGATCAGCTCTGCCCCAGCTTCATCCTCTGGAAGATTGTCTTCTGGGCAGGGAGGGACTACATTCCAGAGGCATGTCGTCTCGGATCCAGAGTCCTATTCTTCTCAGGGGCAATCAGCCTGTGAGGCTTTGGACAGAGCCATGTCTGCTTCAGTAGTTCAGACCATACCTACACCCTTGGACCTACAACCTTCACTTCTGACATCTCTGCCTTCAGCTTCTCACTCTGGTCTTCCACAGGGATAGTGAGTTCCAAAACTGCAGGCTTCCTAGCAGGGTATACCCACCTCCCCACCTCTTCTGATACCTCCCCAGAACATACCACTGAGGAAGTCCTTAAGAAGAGGTCGTGCAAGAGGAAGCACCTCTACTCCACTGAGGAAACTATCACCAAAGACACGGACTTCGATGAGGACGAAGGGTCCCCAAGGTTAACTTCTGATGATGTCTCCTTTGCATACATCTTAGAAATCCTGAAGCAGAGAGGTGACTGGAAGCCCAGCAGTCCTTCATCTGAGGTTCTCTGTACCTGGTGGCTTTTGGTACTCGTCTGCCTACTTCCTGGGTGACTCCGCCTGCTGACGATCTTCTGGAATTGATCTCTTGTTGGGCATGGAAGGCCCCAACACCACCGAACCGATTTTCTGGAGACCAGATAAAATTATTACAGTTCCAGATGATAAACCATTTTGGACTAAAGGTGTACCGGTAGATGCCATGGTCATGGCAGCAGCCACCAAAAAAGAACTAGCTGAGGAAAGTTATTTTATCTATCCACCGAACAAGGAGTCTTAGATGATGGATAGGTTTGGAAAGCACGTTTATGCTTCATTGACCTTCGCACTAACGTCTTTAAATTGTCTAACACATGTACAAGATTGCAAAGGGGTCTGATAAAAGAACTTTCAGATACCCTGTCAGGATCTGTATCTGAAGAAGTACAAGCATCAGTTTCTTCTCAGTTGGCCACCCTACAATCCATCTCAAACTCGTCAATGAGGCTCATCTCTCATGTAGCCAAAGGAATGACCCGAGTAGCGGATTCAGGCATTTTTATCAGGAGGTATGCCTGGATGCACTTATGTAATTTTGCGAAGCCTTTCAAGTCGTCATTCGTCAATGCTCCCTTCGACGGCTCTTCTTTGTTTGGCCCAACAGTAAGAGCTACGTTATCCAGGTGTGAGAAAGATGGAAAGACCCAGTCTGTCATGGGTATATGCTTTTCCACACCTCAGCGATCCTTTTCCAAGAATCAGAGAAATAGTGGAAAAATGTGATTCAAAAAAATCTCGAGGGCCTTTTCAAGACACACGTGGAGGTAGTTCCCCTAGAGGGACGGGGGAAACTCAAATGGTAGAGGAGGCCCACAAAACCAAGGGTCCAGAGATACTTTCTTTGCAAGAACTTTTCAGCACTTCTGAAAGGAGGCTCAGTTGTCCTAATCTGGAGGCAACTGGGGGTTGACTGTTCCTGCACCAGAGAGCCTGGCTAACAGTAACATGAGATGCATGGGTGCAGAGGATCATTTCCAGAAGATACATTATACCCTTCTCCCTTCCACCTCTGCAGTTCAGAAAAATCCCTGATGTTCCACCCAGTCAAAGGGAACAAGAATCTATTCAGGTGCAAAGGCTGCTTGAAAAAAAGAGTCATCCAGGAGGTCTCCCAAGACCAGAGAGGATCTGGAGCTTACTCAGGGTTCTTTTTAGTGTTATGGAAAGCATAGTCTAGACCAACTTTACTAGAAGCAGTGAATATAGTAGCAGAGATGAAACAACTGGAATTGTGATCTTTAAAAAAGGCATGGAGCAAACTACATAGAAATAAAATGGGAATTGTAGGAACAATATATGCAGGGAAGGAATGAGGTTTAGAAGACAGGATTTGAATGAGCCATGTAATGCTTAACTGACAATGACTGGATAGATTATATGTGATGCATAATGTTTGTAACTAAAGTGGTATCAATGTTTGCTTTTCATTTCTATAAATGTAAGATTGCCTATGTCATGTGTGATAATTTAATAAAGATGTTTACTGAAAAAAAAGGTTCTTTTTAGTGCCAAAAAAAACAGGGAACTGGAAACCAATTTTGGATCTCAGCAAACTAAACAATTCAGTTTGATGCAGCAAGTTCCTGATGGTCACTTTTCAGTCCTTTCTTCTGTTTTTGGAAAAGGATGACTGGATGTGCTCTATTGACCTTCAGGATACATACCTACCACATAAAGATGGACAGGTGATCCAGAAGATACCTATGCTTCCAGCTGGGACCCAGTCATTATCAGTTCAGAACTCTGCCTTTTGGTCTCACTGCAGCCCCCAGAGTGTTCACCAAGTGTATGGCAGAAATAGCAGCCCACCTGAGACTGCTTGGATTCTGGGTGTTTCCAAATTTGGATGACTGGCTTATATCCACTCCAACCAGGCATCAACTAATAAAAGCAAGAGACAATGTTTTCCAGATGTGTTCTAATCTAGGGACAACTGTAAGTCACAAAAAATCCCTTCTATAACCGATGCAATGTTTAGAATTTGACGGTGCAATTCTCAGTGTAAATGAAACAATAGCTTCTCTTCCCTCTTCCAGAGTAGAAACTATCAGACCACAAGTCAAGAAGATAATTTGCATTGCGAAGGTCTCCGCATGACTATTTCTTCAGGCTCTAGGGTCCATGGTGGCGACAGTAACTCTGGTTCGACTGGCCAGGTTTCACATGAGAATCTTGCAGTGGCTATTTTCAGCTCAGTGGTCCATTCTCTACCAACCAATGTCAACCCAGATAAGAATCACCAACCTATGCAAGAGAGACCTGTCATGGTGGATTCAGTCTGAGTAGATTCAACAGGGCTGTCTATTTATTCCCCCTCAGCCCATGGCCACGGTGACCACTGACGTTTCCCAGTTAGAGTGGGGGAACATTTTCGGGGGAATACTGTCCAAGGCACTTGGTCGCCCAAACAGGCCAACTTGAATGTCAGTGTCCTAGAGATGAGAGCAGTGCTTTTAGCATTGCAGGCTTTCCAGGATGCTCTCCCCTTAAGAACGACTGCAATTCAGACAGACAACATGTCAGTAGTCTGGTACATCAACAAACAAGGCGGAACCAGATCCTACCCCTTGTGTTGAGAAACATTCAGAGTTTGGCAATGGACGATCTCATCCAACTGCTTTCTAGTAGCAATGTACATTCCAGGGAAGTCCAATATGATAGCAGGCAAATTGAGCAGATGCATTCTTATGCCACATGAGTGGTCCCTCAGTCAGATAGTGGTTTAAAGGATATTCCGCAAATGGCACCAGCCTTGCTGCGATCCTTTCACCTCTCCCCTACAGAACAAATGCAGAAGCTATTTTGCCCTAATCCCCCAGTGAGGAGAGTCACCGAGGGATGCCCTTCTTCACACTTGCCCCCCCCAGTCTCCTTTATGCCTTTCCCCCCAACTCCTTTAATCCCAAAATTTCTGCAGAAAGCAAACAGTTTGAAGAGCAAAGTAATCCTCATTGCACTGTATTGGCCTCAACAGATTTGGTTCCCCTTCCTTTGGCCTCACTTACTTCAACAACCACGGCTCTACACCTCCTGTCTCCCCGACAGGTATGATACATCCGAACATTCCAAACCTCAGGCTATATGCTTGGCTTCTCCAATTCTGTTGATAGCCAGACAGCCTAAGCTCTCTTTTCCAGTACGTGACATACTTTTATCCTCTCATAGGCCAGCTACGTGTAAACTGTACTCCAGTAAATGGAGGAGATTTGTCAACTGGGCAATGCAAAATGATCGGGATCCCTTCTCAGCCCTGATCCAATGTATCCTTGAATTTTTATCCCAACTGTTTACTGAAGGAACAGCTTCTGTAACAATCAAGGTATAGTTAGCTGTAATTTCCAATTATCATACTGGATTTCAAGGTTCTCCAGTTGCTTCACACAAGCTCTGTAAAGCCTTTCTGAAAGAAAGTCTCTTAGTAAAACCCCCCCTTATAAAGATCCTACTCCCTCCTTGGCACCTGAATTTGGTGCTGCAGGCAGTCATACAACCTCCTTTTGAACCAGCAGCTAAATGTGATATCAATTTCCTTTCCTGGAAAGCTATATTTTTAGTAGCCATAACTCTGCAAGAAGAATTTCAGAGATTCAAGCCTTATCGTCACAACCACCATATTTGATCTTTCATAAAGACAGGGTTACATTATGTACATACCCATCTTTTCTACCTAAAATAGTATAAGACACCAATATCAACCAATCCATCAATTTACCAGTATTTTTTCCTAAATTTTTCAGTAAAGGCAAGCATCTGCTACATTTATTAGATGTTCACGGACAGTTACGTTTTTATCTTCATGGGACAAAAAATATCATGAAATCTGATCAACTCTTCATTCCGTTCTCAGAAGTAAGATCGAGCAAACCAGTGACCAAAGTAACTTCGGCTGTATGGATCAAAGATTTGCATTTCATTCATGTACAAGAAGCCTAGTATTGACTTCCACGGTGGTGCAGTGGTAGCGTTGTTGCCTCACAGCAAGAGGTTCTCCCATTCGATTCTCGGCTGGAGTGCTGGGAGTGCCTTCTGTGTGGAGTCTGCATGTTCTCCCCGCTGTTGGGTGGGCGTTCGAAAGACGTGTAAATGGGCGTGCCTTCGTTGAAGGTTGAACATCGAGCTGGCACCTCGGTGTTCGTGAAAATCTACTGCCAATCATTAGCGGACCGCAGTTCTGCTGTGGCGACCCCTAACTGGGAAAAGTCAAAAGACAACAACAACAAGAAGCCGGGTATTACTATACCAAAACCAGTGCTAGCCCATTCAACTAGAGCCATCGCTACTTCATCAGTATTTCAAGCTAGAGCATCCATGGATGATATATGTGCATCCGCAACGTGGACTACCCTCCATACTTTTGTTTCACAAATTGGACTTGATATCTAGTGGAAGAGTATCATTTGGTTCAGTTGTACTAAGGACCACCCTTCCTTTAGTCTACCCAGGATCGAGGTTAGTTGTGGAGTCTGTCCCACAGGTTGAAAATAGAATGAAAATTGACAACATCAGATAAAGACGTTATGTGCTCACCATAACGTTCCATCTGTGTTGTCCATTTTCACTCTTCCTCAAGAAACCACCCTCCAACCCACTAACTTTGGACTCCTAAAAGAGCGAGTAGACCTAGATTGTCACTTCCCTGTGATGAGCTCTAGAGATAGTCTCACTATCTATATATCTAATCTTTTATATCATATGTTTTCTCATATGTGTATGTGTGGGTGTGTGTGTGTGTGTGTGTGTGTGTGTGTGTGTGTGTGTGTGTGTGTGTGTGTATATATATATATATATATATATATATATATATATATATATATATATACACACACACACACACACATATAGATATTTCTCTATCAGCAAACAAGATCTGAGGTATCTTAGGAGGGGTGTATTATGGGTAAGGGAGGAGTTCAAGAGCTTTTTGGTTGCCACGAGCATTTGCAACGGCTGAGTTGGATCCGAGGATCCAACATATAAATTATTTATAATACTTATAAAAAGACTGAGTGCACTAGCTGTTATCACTATAAAGAATAATACTTACTAATAACACTGATATTTGTACACTTGTTATATATTTTGGTGTTCACAAAATATTTACATTTATTTATCTTGTGCTTTTTAAGTTTATTTTTTAGAAAATGCTCTGGAATATAAGATGTGTGTAGGTTGAAGCTGTGAACCTGTGGGTATAATGCTCCGTTTGGCATGTACCTGATCATACATATGCAACAGTTGGACCACCCACAGAGGTTCCTTTCCAGGAGAATCTAGGGTATAAGCATATTTTCCTGTAGGGATTGCCGTAAAACCCTGTCTGTATACTCTTGTCTCCTAGAGGTTACTGAGAGGGATCTATGCCTGGCATACAGGGCATCCTCAATTCCAGCTCTGATGGACCTTGTGCATATCTCCAAAATGAACAGCATCAGAACCACTAAATCCACACATGTTAATTTTGCTAGTGCCAAACAAGACAGGTTAGTGAAACAGATATGTGTCACAGAGGGCTCACCATGCTGTCGAACAGGCTCCCCATCCATGTGAAGCAGAATCCATTGCTAACACTATTTAAGCATAACCTTGCCCAATGGATGGGAAATCAGAAATTCCCCCCAGTCTGGGGCCCATGTCTCTAATAGACAGAGGTACACAGCAATGCCCAAACTAACCATGCCCCCCACATAACCTCTTGAAACTTTTTAACTAACATATCCCCTCCTAATAAACATCCGTGATACATAGGGACACAGTTGGGTTGGATTGCACTGCTAGGCTTATGAAGGCCATGGTGGTTATTAGCCTAGAATATAACTGTAATATAACTATGAACCTTTGCCAGAAGCGTGACATTCCACACCATATAGGTGTTAATTAGATAAGTAATAGGATTGTATGTCCTGGTATTATTAGATTCATTAAAAATGTGTGGCAAAGAAGACATTAAAAACTAGAGGCCTTTAATTTGGATTATAAAATGTTTTTGTAAATGATGTAACTAAGTTAACAGTCTATTGCATGAGATTCTACATAAAGAGATTTGTGGCATTAAAGGTCCACAAGTTAAAGATGTGTTAATCTTATCTGTTGATAGGGAAGTACTAAGCTAGTTGCTCTTGTGAGCTATTTTAAGCCTAGCCAGTTTCCCTTTTTGTGCACAAATAACCTATGCAGTTTGGTTATAGGTTCGTTGGTTCGTACCTAGTTAGCTGCCCTTTTAGGGGCCGTTGTAAACCTAGCCACTTTTCCTTTTTGTGCTTGAAATAATCTATCCCATTTGGTTATAGATTGTCCATGTCCATCCCATAATCAGTAATTATATATTACCCCTAATGAGAATAACTGGGATTATACCATAGATGAAGGGACCCATGCATGGGAAGAAGGATTTAGGAGCTGCATCTGTCCATTAGTAGTATAGAGGGCAGTTCTGGGGAAAATGTTCTATTTCCCATCAGTAGATCTAAGTTGTTCTTGAAAATGGGCAGGGATGAACTTTCTTTTATGTGGATGGGGCATCTGTTCCATAGCAGTGGCATCCCCTGTGAAATATACCTGATCTAAAAATACCTGAAAATCTTCTTTACAGAAGCCATGGATTATGTTATTAGAGAAAGGGCAGAATAAAAAGTACTTTCTTGTAATATTGCCAGGATATTTGATATAATATTGATCATTCTGTGTGATGAAATTTTGCCAGTTATGGTATTCATCCCATATTGATTAAAGTCATTTGATCAATATATGTGAATAAGTGCAGTAAAATGTTAGGAAAAGGATGGATTGGTAATATAACAATACAAAAAAGGAGTAAAATCCTGAGTGGTGGAGTATTTGCTTTAGCTTGCAGCACTTTTGTAGAAAACTATAAACATTTTTTACCGGATTCAGTATAGTATATCAGACCAAATGTACATTTTTCTTTATATAGGGCATATGCAGATAATATTGTTGTCATTGTTAATGTGTGTGTGTGTGTGTGTGTGTGTGTGTGTGTGTGTGTGTGTGTGTGTTTATGCGTGTGTATAAATATATATAGGTTACATTCATTTCACTGAGTTGCACAACATCCCATATTAATTGAACGAATGCATTTACTTGAGTGATTGAAAAGTCATACCGTATTATGTGGAATAAATGTTAGCGAAAATTTGAGCATGAGAACATAACATTCTGAAGTCTGCTGCTGTATGTATGATTGCACACAGATCTCTGTCAGTTGATCAAGCCTTCACAAACTGGAAAAAACATTTGACTGGAGATTGCAATACAGTGAGGATCGGGAAATTTATCCTTTTCTTCATTGTAGTGCGATCTCAGAGTTGGTATATATAGTTTGCGAGAGTGTGGGGGGTGCATGGGGGCTTGCCCCCTGCTAAAATGTACAAAATGTAGATTTTTGTGTTTGTTTCTGTTTTTTTGTATATCCGGAACCTCAAACATCTGACATAGACCATTGCAGACTTGGTGTTTTTGGGCTGTGTTACGATTGTACAATTTAATGGAATTCCGAATACTCACGATTGTCAACCATTGCTTTACGTTAAGTTCGATTGTGTTCCTCTTCGGTAGTGTGAAGTGCGGCAAATACATACTTTTTTTAATGTAAAGCTATATCTGTATATCTGTATCTATCTATATATATATATATCTATATATATATATATATATATATATATATATATATATATATATATATATATATACACACACACATACACGTGTTTATGTTTGTGTGCACGTGTGTGTTTGTGTGTGTGTATATATATATATATATATATATATATGTCTGTGTGTGTTTGTGTGCGTACACGCATGCACACACACACACACACACAAACACACACACACACATACATTATTAGGTTCTACTTTAACTGCTTGAGGCTTAGCTGCTCAAATTCTGGAAACTTGCAGCCAAGGGCTCAAGTGTCTGTTTCCCCACCCTCTCACCTGGTTGAGTAGCTGCTTGGAGCTTGGACTCGAACATGACTTTAGGAATACAGCTGTCACAATGGTCGGACACCATCAAGGTCTCATTGTAGAACTGTTAAGTGGGAAAGGGAAAGTGGGAGGAGGGCTTTAGGTTTAGGGAGGGGTGGAGGATTTTTAGATTTAGATGATGACCAGGAGTTAGTGCAGAGTTAAGGAGGGGAGGTCCTTTTAGGTCTAGACAGTGATCAGGAGTTAGATAACAGTTAGGAGTAGAAAGAAAAAGGGTGAGTTTAGATTTAAGTAGTGACTGAGAGTTAGATCATGGGTTAGGGTTAGTGAGGGGAGAGGTATTTTAGATTTAGGCTGCAATCAGGCATTGTTTTTAGGGTTAGGGCCAGGGCTCTGGGAGGGATAGTTAGGTCAGTGATAGTGCTCAGGAATAGGAGTAGTGGGAGTTATAGCACTTACCAGTGGAAACAATGAGCAGCAGGGAAGTCTGTCACCGCTAATGGTACACAAGCACTTTTAGACCCCCATTATATATGTTCAGCATTAAAATCAGTGTTGCAGTAACCCAAGCTAAAGGGGTTCTATTCTGTACAATATATAACCACTGTCCAGCGTCTCAAAGATTCTGTGCACCCTAACAGCAGGGAAGCTGAAGGAGAACCATATAAAACAATCAGTTATTGCTCCATAACTTCAGAAATTTCTTGATGCCAGAGTACATTTGCACTGCAAGCTTCAGTGAACTGATGACTGGCTAACAATCTTTCACACTTGGCAGAGACATACATACATACCTACGAATATTTCATGCATGGGCAATAATGCCCTTCTAGCCTGCCAATGTACCAAACAGTTATTCCCATAATGAGTGTTCAGATTGTTCTTAAGAATATCTAAACTAGTGCTTAATGTAATGTAATTTGGTAGCGTCTTCCATACATCAGCTACTGTCTTACAGAAGCAATTAGTACACCTCTTATTTTTATATAATCTTCTACATAGATAGTCTGAGGATTCTTGTGACATCCAGCTATATCCCACTGGCCTGCCACCAATTAAATGACATCCCTTACTATCCTGGTCAGTAACTAAGGAGCTTCAGTCCTCACTACTGACTCCAGTATGAGACTGTCGCTTAATTCTTCTTCTGGCTTTTCCCGCTTAGGGGTCGCCACAGTGGATCACCTGTCCACTCATGATTGGCAGTGGAGTTTTATGGTGTCGAGTTGCCAGCCCGGCACCCAACCTTCCACAGAAAGCACACACGCATGCACTCATGCCTATGGCCAATTTAGACTGTCCAATCCACCTAGATTGTCACTTAATCAAAAGTAATATTTCACAATTTTCCCCTAAGAGCACAAAAGGAACATACTCTATTTTTTGGGACTAGACTATATACTTCTGTCCACCCAAATGTATTTTTCTTATTACACACTTCAGAGCAAAGTGTCCCAGTTTAAGACCTCTGATACACTCACATTCAAAACCTCACACATCCAAATACTTCTGAGAAAGCCTGACACAGATTTCTAGCTGTCTCTCTTTCCCAAAGTAAATACAGAAACACTGCAACCAATCAGAGGGTCTTTATGCACTTCAAAAGGGGTGTCCAATTATGAAAGTTAATTATCAAAATAAATGATAGCTATGACCAGAACAGCCAGGCCTCTGGTGACCTGGGGAGTATCAAACAGAAGTACCCTTTAATCTCTAAAGAAAAACACTGGTTTCCATCCACAATGTAAAATAATAAAAAGCATTTAATAATAAGTGAAAAATGATTACAGGATTTAAAATCAATAACTCAATAAAGATTAGTATTCAGTCACCAGAAATGTAAATCAAACTGCAGGACAGAAGCCTGTTATTCAAGAAAAACTCTGTCTTAATAACTAAACTTTCCTGAGCTAACAAAAGAAATACTGCCCCTGATCTACTAGCAAGGCCAAGGCAAGCTTACATTTTTCTTGGTGAGTTCTGTTTTCTTGGTGTTCACTGACTGCTCAGTAACTGATAAACTGCACTGCTTCACAGTGTTAACTGTCTTCAGCAGTCTCAACTGTCTAATTTCAAAATATAACAGTCAGCTGTAAAAAAGATTATTTTTCTGTCAATCAGGTGTTTAAATCATCTCCTAGCAACAAGGAACATTCCAATGACATCACTCACTGTTCAGCTGATTCTCCACAGTTTGTACTTTAGAATGTCCCTCTCAAACATGCACAGTTAGAAATGTATCAAGGCAATGACAGATTCCTTAAGCATTCTGTTTAAACAGGAAAATACTCGGCATTTTAAAACTTGTTTACATTGTCACAAACAGGCATGCTGGCATACAGTAGAAGTTAATCCAAGAATATGCACAAATCTCCTGCCAGACATGCTAACACATTTAACAGTGTTTTCAGATTCTTCACCCCCCCCCCCCGTAACTCAAGCATGTTTTTTCAAGTGACTCTTGGAAACCAACACTTGAGAAAAATGGGTTTGGACAATCCATCCACATTGGCATTATTAACCCCACTGTGATGTTGTATGGTCATATCATATGCTTGCAATCCTAGACTCCACCTCAGTAACTTGGCATTTTGCTTACTGACCCTGTTAAGCCATGTTAGAAGATTATGATCTGTGAGTACAGTGAATTTTCTCCCATAAAGATAGGGCTACAGCTTTTGCAAGGCTCACACTATGGCCAAACACTCTTTCACCACGGCTGCATAACACCCTTCACTAGGTTGGAGTCTTCAAATAAACCACTGGGTGCTCTTCTCCTTCTTCAGAAACTTGGCTGAGCACAGCTGCCACCCCATAATTTGAAGCATCCACCTGTACAATAAATTCTTTATTGTAATCTGGGCTGGCTAACACAGGGGGTCCTTCCAAAATCTGTTTTAGTATTTGGAATGCCTGTTTACCATCTGTGGTGCACACTACCTTGTCCGGTTTATTCTACCTAGTTAGGTCAGTAAAGGGTGCATCTATGGAACTGTAATTGGGCACAAATTTCCTATAGTACCCCACTGTCACTAGAAATGCTCTTACTTGTTTCTTAGTAACAGGAACTGGCCATGCTTGGATAGCTTCCACCTTGGCTTGTTATGGCCTAATTTTACCACTTCCTGCTCTGTGTCCTAAGTAAGTGACGTCTGCCATACCCACTTAACACTTACTGAGCTTAATGGCTAATCCTGCCTACTTAATCTATCCAAGACCTCCCTCACATGTTGGAGATTTTCTTGCCAGGAGTGGGTGTAAATAGAGATGTCATCCAAGTATGCTAGAGAATATTCCCCTGCTTCTACCAGGATACGGTCTACTAGCCTCTGGAACGTTTGTGGGGCATTTTTCATTCCAAAAGACATCCTAGTAAATTCATACAGTCTGTAAGGGGTTACAAAGGCTGACCTTTCTCTAGCAGCAGAAGGCAAGGGTACCTGCCAGTACCCAGTAGTCAAATCAGTAGTAGTCAGATACCTAGCCCCACCCAGCTGTTCTAGGGCTTTGTATGTCCTCGGCATGGGGTATGCATCTGACTCTGTGCAACTATTTCATTTCTGGTAGTCTGCACAGAATCACACACTTCCATCCTTCTTTGACACTAGCACTACTGGGGAAACCAAAGGACTGTTAGTCTCTTGAGTTACCCCCAGTTCTAGCATTTCCTTTATTTCTTCTTTCAGAGTCTGCTTTACTCTCTCAGATAATGTTTAAGTAACCTGCTTAATAGGTTTTAGAAGTCGTGTGTCCACATGGTGCTGCACCAAGTAGGTACACCCAGGTTTCCCTGTGAACATATCCCCAAATTCCTGCAATACCATTTTTGTCTCCTGGACTTGATTAGGAGTTAACTGTGGTAATATGGTGATCTCTTCCACAGAGGTGTCAATCCTAGCCTCACCCAAAAGATCAGTTACCATATCCCTTTCAGACTCTTCCTGACATCCACTAAGTAATGTCTTGTCTTTCGGCTTTTCCCAGTTAGGGGTCGCCACAATGGAACTCTGGTCCGCTCATGATTGGCAGTGGATTTTTACGGTGCCGAGTTGCCAACCCAATGCCCAACCTTCAATGAATGCATGCCCATTCACGCTCGCACCTACCCCCATGTCTTTAGTGTCACTCGACCGCGCTGAGGACATGCAGACTCCACACAGAAGGTGCTCCAACCGAGAATCAAACAGGAGAACCTCTTGCTATGAGGAGACAACGCTAAGCGCTGCACCACCTCAGCAATAATAAGAATGCTTAATATTACACACTCCCTGTTGTGAAAAGGTTTTATCATATTCACATGGTACATTTTGTGCCCTTGCCTCCTGCGTACCACATTTACCATGTTGTTCACATCATTGATTTTCCTTACCACCTCAAAAGGTCCTTCCCAAGCTGCTTGTAACATGTCCAACTGGAACAAGTACCATCACCTTTTGTCCCTTACCATACTCTTGGGTGCGAGCATTCCTGTCATATCACACCTTCTTTTGTTGTTGAGCCATTGCTAGGTTCTCTTGAGCTAAACCCATGAGCTCCTTAAGTCTTGTCCGAAAGTTGAGAAGATAAGCCACAACAGACTCTTTGTGAGATTCAATCTCACCTTCCCACTCATCTCGAATTAAATCTAAAGGTTCCCTCACCCTATGCATGTATAACAACTCAAAGGGTGAAAAACCTGTATATTCCTGTGGTACTTCCCTGTACGCATATAACAGATGGGGCAAATACTTGTCCCACACCCTTTTGAACTGGTCTGCAAATGCCCATATAATAGTCTTCAACATAGAGTTTAACCTGTCCACAAGACCATTAGTCGCAGGATCGTAGGAGTGGTCTCTAGATGTTTCACTCCATAACGCTTCCACAGACAAGTCAGCAAGTCTGACATGAAGCTGGCACCTCGGTCAGTCACTGTTTCCCATGGAAAACCTACTCTGCTGAAGATTTCTAGCAAAGGATTTGCCACCTTCTCTGCCTCAATAGATGACAGAACTACTGCCTCTGGATATCTGGTAGCATAGTATACTACCACCAAGATGTATTTCTTTTCTGTAGAACTTGGAGTTCTCAGGGGTCCCACAATATCTCAGGGGTCCCACAATATCCAAGGCCATTCTCTGTAATGTCTCTTTGGTAACAGGCAAAGGCATTAATGGAGCTTTAACCTTGTTCCCTGCTTTACCAACTTTTTGGCACTTTTCACAAGTCCTACAATATCCTACCACATCCATTGCAATTAGAGGCCAAAAGAAATTTTGCATAATATGTCTCTTAGTATGTCTTATGCCCATATGTCCTGAGAAAGGAATGTCATGCACTATGGCTAAGAGTGGCAAACTGTAAGTTCTAGGCACTACCAACTGCCGTATCACTTCACCTTCTAACCCACCTCCAGGAGTCCATTCTCTATACAACACACCTCTGTTCCAGTGTACAAACTCCCCTCTTCCTTGAGCCTCAGATGCCTTTTTAGGCATCTCCGTCAAGCTTTTTAATGTAGGATCTGTAAGTTGAGGCTGTCTCTACTCTATCTTCGTGACCTTCCCCAGCTCCCCTTCTGCAGGAAGCATAGTCACTTCCGACAGTTGTGCCTCGCTGTCACTCTGGGTGCCACCACTCACCTCCATCCTCGCAGTCACCATGTCCAAGGGAACATCAGCACCCACCAGCAGCTGTGGCTCACATTCAGACTTACTGCTACCAGACAACACCTTCTCTGAAACAGCCACCACGGCAGTCCCAGTTCAGGTATGAGATCTTTCTGGGTCTCTCCCAGACCTACTAGACCTACATGCCTTTCTCTAAGCTTGACTGCATGTCACTGCATGTACACATGCATTATCAAAGTCATTCCCTATCAGGACATCTGCAGGAATATCCTTGAGCACACCTACTTGCTTGCTTCCTCTTCCACCCTCCCAGTCAGGATGAACTCTAGCCAAAGGTATTCGGAACCGAGTGCCTCCCATTGTTCTGACTGGAGTGGACTGCCCAACAAGTACATTTCTTCTTTAACTACTGCAGGACTCACAATGGTTATATCAGAAGCGGTGCCCTCTTAGCAATTACCTGTTTACCATCTACTAAGATTGGATATAAATTGTGGCGATAATTTGGCACCCCCCCCCCAGATGTTTTTAAACAACTTACCAGTGGCAGTTTGTCATCACCACTTGTGTGCTCCCTCACCTTCTGTTTCTCACCTTGCCTTGATGGATATTTGGCTGCTTTGTGTCCCCTCTGATTACACTTGAAACATCTAATCCATAATCGTGCACTTGGATTAGTAGTTTCCCCCCATTACTGGTGTACTCTGTTGGAGTGGTTTAAACTGCCCCATGGGTTCCCTTATGTCCATGTACAGCACTGGGTATCCCTCTCCTATGCAATGTTGCTGTGTTTGTCAGGTAGAGATCCCCTTCTTTGCAGAGTTGCACTCACGGTCTGCTAACCAGACTCTCATATCATCAGGTAAAGTACTTAGGGCTTGTTCCCTCACCAGAAGGTTTGCCAGTCCCTCAAAAGTGGTGACCTGACACCCACTCACCTATTTGTGAAAGTAAGTACTTAAGTCAGCAATATAATCACATACACTTTCATCTGCCTTGCGTCTTTGTTCATGAAACTTTTCCCTATAAGTTTCAAACATACTTTGAAACAGTCAAGCAAGCAACATTTCACTTTTGCTTAATTCAGTCTACATCATTTAACTTTGCTACAGCTTGAACAGCTTTACCATGGAGTAAGGGAGTCAGGAACCAAACCCAGAGCTCACGGCTAACATCATATTGTCTACATACCTTGTCAAAGATATGAATAAAACTATCAAAGTCATCCCCATCCCTGTACTGAGGAAAAAGTTTACTGACCTTTTCAGCTTCTGGGGTTTGGTTATTCCCTTTCCCATTACCTCCATGACCCTCTGGAAAGGTTTGAAGCTTCATTTCATGACGTGGTTTGTGTCTCATTGTCCTCAGCTTCTAAAACACCTCATTCTGTCTTCGGTCTCCAGGCATTTGGTCTCCAATACATATTGACGCTGTTTCTCCACAGCTTCCTTGCTTTTCCCTTTCCTCAGCCTCCAGACATTGGGTTTCCAGGTGTATTCTCTACCTCAGTCTCCAGACACTGGGCTTCCATGCGCAGTCTCTGTGCTGATTCCAGTTCAAGACATTTGGCCTCCAGTTCCCATTTCCTTAACTCTAGACAGTTTCTCAGGTCCTCTGAAGAAAATGTGGACTGTCCCACCTCAGCAGGCTGCACATCACCAACACTGAACTGGATATCCCCCGACCGGCTGGTCTGAGCTGTGGCTGTAACCAAGGCTGAAATCATTGCTTCCTTGGTCAGGTTGGCATGTACCAATACTCTGGCTTCAAACTCCTTAGCCAACTGGATCTTTGTCAGCTTGCTAAAATCTTCTGCTGACATCCTTGCCTGCTATCCCCTGACTATCTATCTAAAAAATAAATAAAACAATGGTGGATTGAAATTCTGAATGTTTACCTTGTGGCTGTCAAGAGTTCACACCTTAATGACAACTACCCACAGGCTACTGGAATCCAATTAAAAATCCCACACAGGTAGCACCAGTTAATGTGGCTTCTGGCTATATCCCACTGGACTGCCACCAATTCAATGATGGCCCTTACTATCCTGGGTCAGTAACAAAGGAGCTTCAATCCTCACTACTGACTCTAGTATGAGACTGTCACTTAAAAGTAATATTTCACAATTTTCCCCTAAAAGCCCAAAAGGAACATGCTCTATTTTTGGGGGGAACTGGACTGTATACTTCTGTCCACCCAAATGTATGTTCCTTATTACACACTTCATAGCAAAGTGTCCCAGTTTAAGACCTCTGATACACTCACACTCAAAATCTCACACATCCAAACACTATTGAGAAAGCTTGACACAGATTTCCAGCTGTGTCTCTTTCCCAAAATAAATACAGAAATGCTGCCACCAATCAGAGTGTCTTCATGCCCTTCAAAAGGGGTGTCCAATTTTGAAAACTAATTACCATAGTAAATGATAGCAATGACCAGGACAGCCAGGCCTCTGGGTGACCTGGGGAGTATCAAACAGGTAGAATCACTCTGTAATCACTAAAGAAAAACACTGGTTTCCAGCCACAATGTAAAATAATGAAAAACGTTTAATAATAAATAAAAAATTATTACAAGATTTAAAATCAATAACTCTCAATAAACATTAGAATTCAGGCACCAGAAATTTAAATCAAGCTACAGGATGTAAGTCCATTATTCAAGAAAAACTCTATCTTAATAACCAAACTTTCCTTATCTAACTAAAGCAATACTGTCCCTGATCGATATAATAGCAAAGCCAAGGCAAGCTTACAGTTTTTTTGGTGAGTTCTGTTTTCTTGGCGTTCACTGACTGCTCAGTACTTGACAAACTGCACTGCTTCACATTCTCAACTGTCTAATGTCAAAATATAACAGTCAGCTGTAAAAGAGATTATTTTTCTGTCAATCAGCTGTTAAATCATCTCCTAGCAGCAAGGAACATTCTAATGACATCACTCACTGTTCAGCTTTTTCTTCACAGTTTGTACTTCAGAATGTCCCTCTCAAACATGCACAGTTAGAAGTGTATCAGGGCAGTGACAGATTCCTTAAGCATTCTGTTTAAAAACAGGAAAATACTCAACATTTTAAAATGTATCTACATTTTCACAAACAGGCATGCTGGCATGCAATACAAGTTAATCCAAGAATATGAACAAATCTCCTGCCAGACATGCTAACACATATGACAGTGTTTTCAATTTCTTCACAATTCTCTGTTACCTTTTGATAACCCTAAACATTCCCAGAGGTAGTATTGTCTAAGTGCCTTATATTCCTGAGTAAGGTCTCCTCTTAAGTGCCTATATGAGACACTGTACAAGTTCAGATATTTTAGTTTTTCATAATAACTTAAATTTTCACAAACAGGGATGCCCTTGGCATATTTGTGTTGTATTCTTTTTAATTTACTCATGCTTCCTTTCTTATAAGGTTTCTGTATAGTTATTCCATACTAGAGTTTTGGTCTAATGTAACTAAGAAACAATGATTTAATCATTTCTGATTTCCTACACTTTATAAATCTTTTTATACTTTCCATTTATTTATTTTTCAGTGAAAACATAAGTTTTTTGTGTAAAGTGTGATTTCTTGTCTCAGGCACTTTTGTCTTTAAGGGGTCATTTGAATAGCTAGATTACTGGTCTGACTTTAAAATGTCATTTGAAAGAAGCCATGTAGCTGAAACCCAAGTATGTCTTTAATGAGTCATTTGAAGTCAGTATCATCTTTTTATCCTTTAGTTTGGATATTTTTTGCAATATTTTGAAGGCATCTTAATGTTTATGGACATCAGGCTTGGTCTTAAGTACTTTGTTTCCAATGTATAACCAAACAGTCCACCTATCTTTACTGACAAGCTCAGAAAAAGGGCAAAACATGACATGTCTACAACTAGTGGTAGCTGGCTTTATTGGCCTGAATGTACCAGTAAAGACATAAAAAGTAAATAAAGTGAAAAGTCATGGGCATTCAGAAGCTATGTAGCTGAATCACTGGTATATCCATAAGGGTTCATTTGCATGATCCTCTAGTACATGAGGTTTTACACAGTAAAGACTCTAACTTAGCTGGATCTTTCTTGGTGTTTATACTGAATGGCTTGTCTCTGTGACCTTTTTACCCTTTGCCTTGAATATATATATTACGCATTTATATGTATGTGTATCATAGCCCTCAACCTTCCAGCTCCAAAATGAGGAACACTGCCTCTTATAATGTGGAACAGATGGGCAAAATGTGGAACACTTACTAAAAGCTTTATAACAGCTTCTACTAAGAAGCTTATAGGATGGTTAAAATGTGATATTTTTACTTATATAATAGTTCTTTTAATGAATTAATATAATTCAGTTCTATTTACCATGGATATCAGTTAAAAATTGCTAAAACTGAATGTGTGACATACCCTTTTAGTATGGAACTTTGAGGAACATTAACTTTTTAAAACCCCAGATGAGGAACATTCCTTGTAATGAGGTACACTTGAGAGATATGATGTATATATTTATTTATTTTTCTTTGAGTCAGTAAACATTGTAATGCAGTGATCACTTGAATTAAGCTTAAAACTATACTAAGAATGTAAAGGGCTGTTTTCATCAAAATCATTTTTTTTGTATAAAGTTTTTTTCAGTCCTTAGAATAATTGTTTAACTCTGGAATATTCCATGTGTATGTCTGGCAGTTTTCTCTGTCTGGAGAACTCAGCAGAGCTGTTTACAGTAGATTTATAAACTTCCTTTGACAATTACCACAAACTCCCTAACAGACTGGATCTTCTCACACAAGACAGGGAGGGAAGTTTGATACACCATATCAAGTAACTTCAGATAACTGCCTGGATGATTCATTTCTCATACCTTTTAGGCACTTTTTCATGGGGGCATGCTACAGGTACTAAAGGAAGCAAGAAAGCCTGCCAGTAGAAAATCCTGTATTGGTAAGTGAAAGTGATTTTCTAGTTGGTACCTAACCAATGACTGGAGGCCTGTCAGGGACTTTGTACAACTGGTGCTAAAATACTTGTGTGAATTAATTTCCTCTGGCCACTCTTAATCCTCTGTAAAGGTTCATCTTGTGGCCATTTCAGCATGTATGCCCACTGTTGGGAAGCAGTTTCTGAAAGGAATTTTATACCTGAAACCACCCCATAAACAGGTTGCTCCTCCTTAAAATCTCAATTTTATGCTGTGGCAATTGACTATGTCACCTTTTAACCCTGCCCATCAAGCTGATTTAAGGCTGTTGACTTGAAAAACTGGACACAGCATTACTCCGATATCTGCAAGAAAAGTATACAAGTTGCAAGTTCTTATGTTGGATGAGAACTATTTGATTTTCTACAGTGATAGTGTCTCTTTAAAAACAAACTCCTCATTCATGCTCAAAGTGGTTTCAGAGTTTGCTTTGAGTTAAGCCATCAGTTTCAGTTTTCTACCCAAAGCCTAAAAATCAGGGAGATAGGATTCTGCGTATTATGGACTTGCACAGGCAGCTGAGGTACTACCTTGAGAGAAGTAAACCCTTTAGAAAATCTGGCCAGCTATTTATTTCTGATCACTGAGCAAAAGAGGAACACCCTGTGTCAAAACAAACAATTTCAGGTGGTTGTTGTCATCTGTTGCTTTTTGTTATTTCTGCCATGGCAAATTCATTCCTGTCAGCATTAAGGCACATTCTACTATAGCCTTGTCTTATTCAGTGACATACTGGAAAGGGTATAGACTCTAGAAGCATTCTAGAGGCATCTACATGGTCCTCTCTACATGCTTTTTCAAAGCATTACAAACTGGATTATTTTTCAAAGTTAAGGTCTAGCTTTGCTAGGACCATTCTTCAGGAGCTCCTAGATCCATAGCCTTCTCCTTCCAGGTTGCATTCACTTTGTTAATTAACCCATCTAACCTAAAGGATACTGTAGTACTTGGAATGATGAACATAGCATAGTTGTGAAGGCTGCAATTACCCATAACAGTAGATGTTCAAATTCCTCACTGCTGCAGCAGCAGCCGTACCCACCCTGCATCCCCTTTCTGTGTATGTAGTACAGTTGTGTAAGTTGCACTTATTGTAACAGTAGATGTTTGAATTCCTCACTGCTGCAGTAGCCTTACCCACCCTCCACCCCCTTTCTGTGTATATAGTACAATTGCATAAGTTGTAGTTACCGTAATAGTGATGTTCGAATTCCTCACTACTGCAGTAAGTCATACCCACCCTCCATCCCCTTCCTGTGTATGTAGTACAGTTGTGTAAGTTGTACTTGTCATAACAGTAGATGTTCGAATTCCTCACTGCTGCAGTAGCCGTACCCACCTTCCACTCCCTTTCTGGGTATATAGTACAATTGCGTAAGTTGCACTTACCGTAACAGTAGCTGTTCAAATTCCTCCCTGCTGCCATAGCCATACTCACCCTCCATCCCCTTCCTGTGTATATAGTACAGTTGCGTAAGTTGTACTTGTTGTAACAGTAGATGTTTGAATTCTTCACTGCTGCAGTAGATGTACCCATCCTTCATCCCCTTCCTGTGTATGTAGTACAGTTGTGTAAGTTGTACTTGTCATAACAGTGGATGTTCAAATTCCTCACTGCTGCAGTAGACACACAAATCCTCTACCCCCCAGTCTTACATATAGTTTCAGCTGGGATATAAGGTAGAGTTATGTTTGTTTATACTTTTTGGAAATAGCTACTTGGTCCTTTGTTCATAAATTTACCAAACATTACAAATAAGATGTTTCCAGAGATGGAACAGGCTTCACTAAAGCTGTTCTTTAGGAATTTTGGAAGCTTATCTTTGTCAATCTTCCCATATGCAATGGGTAATGCAACAGTGATCTAATGAAGAAAATAATACAGTTTTGTAGTTAACATACCATAGCAGCAGATGTTCAAATAGATCACTGTCGCAGCTCTGATACCCTCCCTCCACCCCTCCAAATAATCTCTTCCCGCTGGGGTGAGGAGATTCTCCTTTTCTGTCTTCTGATGAGTTCAGTAGGAGCAGTAGGCTTAAGCCTTCCTTTCTAGGGGCAAGAAACTCTACGTTTTTGGTACATCTATATGTTTCTCTTTTATTGGCACAACTGCTCATGCCAAGGGTAGATGTATGGCATGCCAGGAAAGTGTCCGAAGCTTTGTACACTGACTGCAGGTACAGTATCCTTAGCAAGTAAGTCCCATTTGTAATGCCTACTGCAGTAGTCATCTATTTGCATGTCTACCATATTGTAAATTAACTTCATAGCTATACTTTTTTCTTCTAACAACTCATCATGCTTGTCTGGTAAATGTGCTCTTCTTCACATATCTGCTATGTGTAGTTCCATGCCTGGTCTGTCATACTTTATTATCATACTTTGTAGGTTAAGTGACATCCTGTGGCAGTCTTACAGGTGCATAGTACAACCCATTGAGACGTATCGTACAAGGCATTGTACAATGCCTTCAGAGACTGTGTAGTCTGGTTCTGCTTAAACTATCTGTGTTGTACTTACATTGGCAAGAGTTTATCGCATCTCTTCACTATTGCTTGAAGTTCTTTATTTGAACCTGCTTCTTTTGTGCCAGGG